>NW_024501015.1:4192161-4237161 GCF_017590055.1 Onychostruthus taczanowskii | reverse complement strand
ACAGTTATCCATATGGTAAGTATTTAATCTGATTATGTTTATAATTTTGACCTTCTGCTCTTCAAGAGGCTCAAGCAAATATAAGGCTTTCTGATGCTCTTTTTGTGGTCATTGAGACAGTCATCTGCAAAGAACTTTGAATTTCATGTGTCTGTACCTGGCCACAAAGAAAGCATTCCATAGAGTACCTGACTGAGAGGATTCTGAATATATATTAACACAAATCAAAAAATTGATCTTCTTACAGAAAATGTAAAATGGAGGGGGAAAAAAAAGGGAATATCAGAACTTCTCTGGTTCTGCAGAGGAGATGGGGTAGTGAGAGTTGTGTCATCGCTGTGTCTCTGCCTGTGCCTCAGTCCAAAAGTACAATTGCTCTTTTTATGTAAAGTTGTTTTGAATTAGGAGGAATGTTACAGATGTGGCATCGTGGGCTTTCACTGGAAAGTGTTCTCTGTCCTTTAGGAGTCCTGCATGAGTGTTGCGTGGCTGTGGCTAGATAGATTTTTTTCAGAGATGTTAACAAGGGCAGATTCAGAAAGATAGATGCATGCTTATCTCTTCACGCTTGTGATAAAAATCAATGGGAATTTAAGAGCTTAGGATTTAAATACTTACAATTTGGAACTATCCCAAGATCCTTGACATCAAAAAGGCGATGGCCTCGTTTTATGCAGATGTCCTAGCACTCAAAGGGTGCATAAATTATTGCACCACTTATCAATTTCTCTTTAATGTATTCTTCTCTTATATCTGGGACACTGTTAATAGAGGAAAAGGATTAAAAAGCATAAAAATAACTTGTATGTAAGTTTCTTTGAGTTGAATTTATATCAGTCAGCCTGTCAGCACTAACATATGGGAAATATAGTTTTGCTACCATGCATAGCAGGGGCTAAAAGTGCTGTTTAGACCATGTGCTCAACTCCTACAGAAAAGGGACTTTATATCACTCGTGCAGCCCACTCACAAATTTCAGGGGTGACATCCATGGATTCTGAATACATGGTAACCCAAATATTGATCTTATTACAGAAAATGTAAAATGGAGGGGCAAAAAAGAGATAAAGAAGTTCTACATCTGAAAGGAATTTCAGTAAACTTTAAATACTCAATTTTTTTAAAAGTGTATTATATTGATATTGCTGTATTGAAATAGTAGTTGTACATAATAGGGAATTTTCCTGTAGCTTTCCCATATCTTGGGCTAACTTGCAGTAACATTTAACATCTCCTTGTACAAATTACTGTAAACTAGTAAAGATCCCTACTGTTTTTGTTTTGTTTTGCTTCCTAAAGCCCCCTGCTGCTGCTGATTACACCTAGATCTGCTACTGATTGGAACTGCTAAAAGGCAAAAATAGTGTGGATGGCTTCTGAATCATTTAATTGTTGAACTAATAAGATGTTTTCACTGGGACCTAATAGAACAGATCATATTAATAAGTATGTATACTGTCCATGAAATTTCTGATTGCTTTTTTGTAATTTTTGTAGATATGAATGTAGGAGTCCCAAGCTTGATTAGTTATATTTTTGAATAATATTACTGGATGTGGTTCCAAGAAAGAATGGGGAGCATAACCTACCCAAGACAGTGGTACAGTAGAGGTTTTTCTTACTGGAGTTTATATGTTTATGTATTTTTAGTGGTATGTAAATGTTCTATGGGCATATTGAATTGAATAGATAATTACATGGACAAGATGTATTCAGTCTTATGTTAATGCTGCTTTTTAATAGCTGCATAATACACACTGCTCTTTGTGCATTTGAACCTTGAAAAATTGCTTTCCTAATACATTAATGTTTGCCAAACAATGCCCAAAATAGTCCTAGGGCTATGTTGGCTTATCATGAAAGAACCTCTTCTCGTTCAGTAGTCTGTCAGTGTCCATGCAACCTCTTACCTCTGGTTGAAAAGAAATTCATGACTATACGCAAGGTAGTTCTAAAATGAGAAATATCGAAAACAGATCATTATTCATGAATGTTAAAATTTGAATTGATGGCTTTCCTATAATCTCGGTTACATTATTTTTAATATGTAAAGAATTTTCAAGAATAAAGATGAAATTAGTATTTGGGGAGGACAAGGAAAAGAGAGGAGAGGGAGGGAGTCTAAGGCTGACTTAATGCCTTGTAAATCTGCAGCAAAACTGGTAGTTCAGTTCTAAGCATCCAGAAAATTATGCTGCAGAGCAACTCTTGAATTACACACAGTGGAGAAGTCCACCTCCCATTATGACTTTAAACTAACTCCTTCCAGGACTTCTCCAAATTTCTTCCTCTTCCTACATAAATATAATCCCTCCATGTGCTTTGGGTAAGGCAGCAGTAGGGACCTGCAGAATCTGCAGTTTCGAAATCTTTCTGGTCGTGTCAGTCTGATCAGCTAACCTTTTCTTTACCCAGTCATACCTTTTATCTCAGCAGATCTGTGTCACCTAGATTTTAAAATAAAGTTTTCATTTTACCATTTTGTATACGTTTTCCTCTGACAGTGAGAACAAATTCTGTTTTCACCCATATTGCTCTTTTGGCAGCCATTTTACTTATCGGTCAGCTGAATGCTGTAGGGTTTCAGTTCATGGAAATGAAATTATTGTTCATAACAAGTGGTTTCTGGTAATTATTTTCTTCATTTGTGAATGACATTATGTTCTGACAGATAGTATCTTGCAACCTCTTCTTTTCTTGTAGTCACTTATGTTGAAATTATCTTGTAGTAAAAGGGGTAGCATCATTTATCCAGCAAAGGTAGTATTTTACATATATATAATATATATGTTGCATTAACACACCTCATACCCACATACATGCATATTTCTGACTACTTAAAGAATGGGAGGAAGAAGAAGTTTGAAAAGTCATACCTTGTTAGTCTAAGAACATAGTGAGAGAACTGGAGAAAACTGGTATGATGTAAACTGAAGTGCTTTAAAAAAAAAAAAATACATACCTGATATGTGGTTCAGGGTTGATGATGGAAGGGGCAGAGCTAATCTCAGTATTGAATGATAAGGACTGGTAATTTCTAGCACCCACATACACACATACTGTTCAAGGATTGTAAAGAGTTTAATTATTAAAGTTTTAAACATTAGTTATTGAATACAGATTCCCTACAAATTTTGGTTTTAAAAATTAGAAGACAGCCTGATGCAACCTTCAAGAATAAAGGAGCTGGTCATCCACTTTGCACTCTAGGAGACTTTTAGTTCCTTTGACCAACTACTCAAATTAATTATTTGATTAAAAAGGAGAAAAATAAAACTCCAATGTTGTATATACAAAACTTAATATAGAAAAGAAAAAGAAAACTGTTTATCACAAGCAGATAGTGTTCCTTCTGTTTTTCTCTACTTTCTACAAAGACAAATCCATTAGAGTAGTGCTCATTTAATGGACTAACAGCTCACAGGATCTGTTTCTTTTCTTTGGCCTAGGTTGTCTGAATTCGTTGAGCTTATTTTTGCAGAGATTATTTTTTGCAAGACTTGCAGGGGCTGAGAATTTTGAACCATATATTGCAGGTAACAGGAAAAATGGATTCAGTTTATTAACTGATGTAAAAGATTTGAAAAATGGATTTCTATGGAGAAATCCATTTTTTCATTGACAGGTAAGTTTGTGTCAGTCATTCTGTTTAAAATTGGAAAAGTATTTTTGTGAACTACTTTCACTTATAATTTTATTTGCTGGTCCCTTAAAGGCTAGTGTTTGTCCTTATAGATGATTCCTGCTGGAGGTTCTGCAGCTGGAATTTAGTTTCACTGGTGTTAAATACAGTGTAATTTATCTCTGAAGCCACTGTATTGATTACTAGGGTTATTTTGAGCTGAACCTTTGAAAAAGAAAGGTATGGCTCTTTGTGTGGGGATTTTTGGTCTTCCTTCTTGTATTAAGCATAAAAAAATCCACGTCAAACAAGAAAAAAGAACTAACAATATCCCCCAATCAAACTAAATAACAGCACACACCATTCAGAAAAAAAGAAAAAAAAAAACCAGGAAAAAACCACCACCATCTTGGAATTATTTCATGCTTGATGCCATTTAAAATGTTAGAATTTGTTTCTTTTTATCTTGCCTCATTGTTTGGTATGTTAAAGTCTTGCATGGGTTGTATAAGTGCACACGAAATTCAAACATGAGTGCTAACTGGAAGCTCTCATGGTGCTTTTCCCAAAGCTTGTCCGTAAGCTTTCCAAGTGCAGGGAAGCAGTGGCAGACCCTTTCTGCTTCTGCAGAGCACTGTAGCATCTTTTACCTTAGTCCCTGGCAGCATCACCTCCATTTCTTTGGCTTGTCATGAGCATCTCTAATAGAGTAAAACTCCAATGCATGTAGCAAGAAGCGAAGCGTGTAGGGGAAAAACATAAAGATTCTTGACTGAAATAGTTCTTTAACTTATTAACAGACAAGTGTGCATGTCAGAAAAACACACTTGTTTGCCGGGAGTATATGCAATAGCTGATGGGTAAAGAAACAGAAACCTTAATGGCTGCTTGTGTTTAGGTCACCGTTCATTCATTCATTTGTTGCTGGAGCTATGAACTATTCATATGTTGCCACAGTATGTTACTTACACACGGCTGGTGCTGAAGGAAGTAAGAGCTAAGATGCTTCACAGACATCGACATCGGGGGGATTAACATGTCTGCTTCATTAATATATATGTGCATACATTAATGTTGAAGTATTGAAACTGTTTCAAATGAAATTAAAAACTATCTTTTGAGGTCTGCTGCAGTGCTTAGAAACATTTTAGATTTTGGCATCAGTCTTACCAGTTTCTTAACCATTTTACTTTTACTTTGCCAGTGGGGATACAAGTGCAGACAGAGTGCTCATCACTTGCCTGCTGCCTGGTTTTCTGTTGTTTTTCCTTAGCTAGGTCTGCTCTCTATACTTGCTAGCCATCATTAAGCATATATGAATCCCTGTGGAGTGGCAGGCATGGATTCTGTGAGTGACATTTCTGGCAGCGTTTTCCTTGTATATGGCACCAGGCCTGATTTTCTGAAATTTTAAGCATCTATGATCCTCATTTGCTTCCGCTGAAGCTGTAGGTACTCTGTCCTTTTGGAAAGCATGCTGCTCAGTGCTAAATCTCAGGCAGTTAAGAGATGAGAAAGTCCTAGAAACTTACTTAGCACCCATGTGACAGCCGGCTCTGTATAGCAGCAGTATTGTCTGTGTGAAGGCATTGCCTCCTCTGCTGCTGTATTAGCTGAGAATCCAATAATCTGCCCCTGTGAAACTAGGTTTGGAGATCAGTAGTGAATTGTTCACTATTGTTTATTGGAGCTCTTTAAAATATATTTGCAATGTATAAAACACTTTGATATATAGAAGCTCACATCCTAATAAGATTACATTAAGTATCCTAATAAGATCAAGGCTTGAAATTATGTTTTTCCGGATTTGAGTGATATAAATTAATTTTAGTTTAAACCAGTGTCAGTGTTCTTAGATGTTTGTTATAAATACTCTGTCTGCAGTTTATGTGGGTCTGCATTTAGATGAAAAAAAATCAATTCTCCTATTAACACAAGAAGCATTCTCTCTTCCTTTTCTTCCAGTATGCTTCAGCTACAGATTATCAAGGCAATGCTGTAATTATTAAAGGCAACCAGTGAATTATAGAGAGAACAGTGGCTGATCACTGAACTCTGTTGGCACTGGCCTTTCACTTCTCATTTAAGTCTAGCTTACTATATAAAATGAATTCATTATTGTCAATTTAGATCCCTTGTGGAAGCTAATCCACATCATAAAGCCATTCTACACAAAAGTGAATTCTCTTTAGGAAGACCTTACAAGTACATGCAAACTGAAATATGCAGGAAACTTCCAGTACAGACTAAAGTGATTGTTACTTATAATAACAGACTACCAGGGTGAAATGTTGAGGTAGTTCAAAAAGAACTCCACAGTAATAGCTCTGCTATGACTTCTGTTGGTCAGAAATCCATTCCACTTTTTATTTTATTGCTGTTTTTGATTTCTCTGTAACCTATTGCCCAGAAGTATGGATCTGAAGGGCTAACTCAATCTGTACTCCTTGTAGTTTTCAGTGTTAAAATTAGGTGCATAAAGTCAGAGGAGGGTCTTGACTAGTTTCAGTATCAAGAAATTCCTCTTCTCCTTTAGTGCTCTAGTTGGAGATGTTTTTTGGGCTTGAATGCATTGGTCCTCCAAGATGTGCCATACTGGGTGAAGTATTAGTGGGTTTACACTGAAGTACCTGTACATATGTTACCAAATTATTCTGTTATAATGGCCCTTCCAGGTCCACCACCTGCTATGTCAAACCAAACCTAAAATGATATTCAGTAACAGTGTATATTCCTTGCAGGTATGTCACAGAGAGTTTTGTTGGGTTTTTTAAACTATCAGCATTTTAATACACTAACATCTCAGTGTTTTAATGAGATTTAATTATTTAAATATAAATTACTGTATTTTTATCTTCCCATCAGCCCTCACAACCTATGACCTGGATGGTTTTGTTGATTTCATTCTTTATCTAAAATATAAGCTATTTTTGAGAAGATAAAATTTTAGTATTGAGTGGCTACTTTTATTTCTTGCTACCTTTTAATTCACAAAAAGGTAAAGCTATCTCCTTTTAGTGAAATTTACCTTACTGATGACCTGGTAACATTTCAAGTGTAGAGCACAAATATAACAACTCTAGAGAAGGTCTGTTCCAGTTTTGTGCTTAAATGCCAGTTTTATGTGCAGTGCAATAACAGGGAAGAGTTGATTCATTGCATTTACCAGTGACTGCCTCAGATTTCCTTTTGTCCTGTCCAAATACAGCTGAGTATGTTTTTATGGATGCCTCAGCGTAAGAAAAAACAGTGAAAATCACTGTCCATTTGACATGAAGCAGTGGACACAGTGTAAAATTATTTCTGTGCTTGGATTTCTCCAGTGTCAGGAATGGATCTTGTCAAGCTCTTTACTACTTTGTTTTGCTTAAGGAGTTTGTCCTGAACTATGGAGCAAGAACAGTAATGACCTTCAAACTCAATCATCTAATATTCATTTTACACCGTAAAGTAAAAAATCCGCTTCAGTTTCATGACTCCACCTGACTCATTAGCAAGTAAACAATTTTTGGTAAATTTTTTTGATGAATTTATTATTTGCTTCTTTTAAAAATTGTTTCTCTTACAGTGTGCAAGGAATAGTTTAATTCATATTTTTTTATTGTAAGAGGCTAAGAATGTTAGCATCTGTGTCTCTATAAACATATTTAAAATTTCAGGGAGAGTTTAAGTATTTATGAAAATATAAAAGGTAACTTAAAAATAATATGTTTCTCTTAGAAACTGGTGGCCAGAACTTATCTGCACACAAATTACTTTTGGGAAAAGAGGGGAGCATACTTAGAGTCAGTTTTAATATTTTTAATGGTTTTCACTTTTTATTTTGCAGATTATATAAAGCCTTCAAATATTAATATATATTCAAGATTAGGGATTTATAGGCTTCTTTCGTTTACTATACATTACTTGTCTGTGAAATTTTCATGGTCTTCTGATTCTTTTGAATCATAGTTATTGTGCATGGAGATAGACAGCTGATGCTCCTGATAACTTTAGATCACATAAATAAGTGAAACTCCTGGCCCAAAGATAGCAAAACCCATTAATTTCTTTATAAATAGCCTAAAACTGGAAAGCCTGTATGCTTTTTTTCTCTATTGGTTTCTATTTCTTGGCATTTGATGCTCTGATATTCAAAGCATGCTGACTTTAAAAACTTGTTTCTCTGAGATATTTAGGTTCTTTTTGAAACCAGCTCCGTGTTTCACAAGTATAATATATCTGGCTATAATAATAAATCTGAAAAAGTCACAGTGGTGGAATTATTTCATCATTACATGTTTTGGGCGGGGTTGTTATTAAAGAATCTCTGTGTTTTATTTATGTCATTTAACTGCTGATCTCATATTTATGTAAAGAAAGAATTTAGGTTTCTTTATTACTCTTCTCAGAAGTGCAAGAACTGTGCTTCCATATCCTGTAATGAGGCTCTTGTGTGATTTTTCACTGATACTTTGAAAAAGACTTAATCACTATTCTTACCCTTTGTTATCTTTCATTGTGGTACAGAACATTTCAAACACAGACCTTTTATATCACAAAGCCATCCACAGAAAAGATGGATATTCTTGAAACTAATGTTACTTTACTTCCATATTTGGAGAATTTCTTATTTTCCTGTGGTGCTTCTTCCTTTAAGTACAGACAGATTTTTCTTTTTCCAGAAGTAGATACTTAATAGCTATCCCGCATGGAAAAAAAATTCAAGGGTTTCAAGGAATAGCTTTTGCAGTAGCAATTGCAGGAGAAGTGTATAAATTACCATCTCTTTTGGGTTTTTTCCCCCTCTCAGTACAACTCTTACTATAATTAGCCAGCATTTAACAGCAAATGTTTGCTTTGGTTAAATTATTCAGAACATTTATTTTACTTGTCAAAGGTTAGATCAGGTTGTTGTTTGAACTGGTAATTAAATGCAGCCTAATACACTGTCATATTTATATGCACTATCAGCCCTGTTTCCTCCTTATTCTGTATAATTTTATAATGTTCAGGGCTGACATTTAGGCTTCCAACTCAAATCCTGTTTTCTTGTAAAAAAAATGAGATTATACTTTTCTGTTTCACTGTACATGAGTACACTTAAGAAAATAAGAATTAGAGTTGTTTGGAATATCACAATTATGGATTTCATTGTCATAAAATCAGTGAAGGCCCTTTGAATATTTTTATTTGCATATTTCAGTAAGTCATTACACAGCAACTGGTATATATTAATTATTTTCCAGAGATTAATTGAGGTGGACAAGTGTGACCGTCTCCTTTGGTAATTGAATACCTATAAGTCACAATAAAATACTGTATATTTAAATTACATTCCCAAATCTCAGAAATATGCATAATACTGAAATACAAAAAGGTTCCTGAAATAGTTATGTAGTGGACTCAGATGAGCAAACAAGATTAAAATGTCTCAGGGTAAGGGCTCCTCATGAGCCTAGGGCAGTGGCCCTTGCACGTGGACATCAGGGCTCTGAGGCTGGCTATCCCAGCTGATCAAATGAACGGGAGTTTCAGAGTAGCCAGGTTTCAACCTCTCCACTTTCTCATAAGAAGTTCAGAAACTGTTTTCCACATGCTTATATGAGACAGTAATTTAATTGAATTGTCAGGTGTATAATATGTCCATTCCTTTTTTATTTCTGCTGTATAGGTTTATTTTCTTAGTCAAATTGAACAGTGAATAAATCATGTGGCTATCGCTCATTGGATGCGATATTGTTCAATGTCTATGAAAGAAAAAAGTTTGCTGTCCAGATAAAAATAACCATAAAAGTGGATCATCAACATTTCAGCAATCTGTTTTTCCTACCATGTTTAGAGAAATATTTCTGCTTTTTTCATTACATTTGTGTGGCAGTTTTCTCTTCATGTAACCAATGAATTGATATGTATACATTTCAGCCTATCTTATTTTTTAGCATTTCTAAAACACTTTTTAAAAATCCTACCTATTGTACTGCATGTTTAAAAGTTTTTCAGCTCCGTCAAATAAGAGCTACACTGACTCGTAGCCTTGTTAAGAAGCAATTCATATTTAATGGTAGTGAAATCCTAATTTATCCACTGCCATGGTGATCACCCCAGACAGTATTATGTCGTTGCAAAAACTGAGACAGGAGTAAGGGCAAAACATATAAGCACTGTCTTAAAAAGCCAAGATCCACACCTCAGTTCCTGCACATATGATCTCAGAGTAGCAGAATTTTTTTTTTTAAAGTTGGGTTGATTTTTGGTTTTTTTACCCTTTCCTCCCCCCCAACCATATTTTTTATAAAACTGGCATAGGCCACCACAGGCCACAAGGTAGAAAGACACAGTAAAAACAGAGTTAAAAGTGAAGTGTATTCTTGATTATAATTATAGCATTCCTAGCGTGACACTAAAGAAACTCGATGTATGGTGCTCAGTTTGTTATTTTGCAGCTTGTTAAATTTTTATACTTCATGGTTGTGGGAGGTAGCTAAAAACAAGAGAATATTCTGTGCTCTTACAGAAATCATTTTGACCTCTAGGTAAAGTACATTTATTTGTGTACACATCATCTGAACTGTGAGTCGTTTTGATTGATGTAGTAGATTACATACACATATGGCATAAAGAGGACCTGGGTTAGGCTAAAAGTTCTGGGCTCTTTCCTGATGGACTGTCTAAATATAAACTAGAATAAAAATGAGTAAATTGATTTGAAGTCGTACAGGAGTAAGTCCTGGGATGGTTATGGCAGACTGTATGTGCCTTTTATTCAGGAAACTGATCTGAAATTAAGTAATTGCTGTATTAAAGTTTAAGAAGTTTTCACACATCTGTCGCACCAAGGCAACAGTGGGAAGGAAAATCAGTGTAGATGTTTCAGATGCACTCTTAAAGATCATTAATACTATGAACCAGAAGAAGAGGTTTGACAGCTTGGCACATATCCATGGAAGTAGCCATTTTTTGGAAAAAATAGGTTTAAAAGTTTAACATGTAGAGTTAGGCTGTGGAGAAGGTCTAAAGCATTTTATCTGTGAGCTGAGGAGCTCGGTGGTCAAATGATGCTTCAGTCATGAAAAAAAACAACCCAACAAAGTGAAAATCTTGTTCATTCCTGTAGATCTCTCAAGGTCATTCCTACTGGCTTTGAGAATCCAAACAGTTTTAGTTAAAATATTCTTCTGTCACCTGCGTTACCTTTTATAGAGCATGCTGTGTATATATCTTTGGAAGGTGACTCCTCTTTTCTTCATTAGCGTTTTTGACATCAGTGCAGTGAGAGAGCTACACTAAATACAGAGTTTATCTTGCATTTAAAGGAGGCAGGGATATAACAGACTAACTTCACACAGATATATGAGATGCATTTATTAGAAATAAATGTTAATGTTAAAAATACTTGTGTTCAGTTTTTTAAATGGGTGGAGGGAGTCTTACGTGGGGTTCTTTGAGAGAAAGCAAGTTGACTTGGAGTGGCATAGTAAAGGAGTGATTTCCTGCCTTTCTAAATAATTTTATTTCAATTATCTTTGTGTTTTGAGTTTCATTTCTGATCAGGTGCTGTCAAAACCTCTAAACCAAAACTGATGAATAATTAATATTAGTTATCTGGATTTGTTATATTCAGTAGTTTGCTTGTAAGTGTGGCTGCTAAAACAGAGCAGGATTTCCCTTTTTCTTCCCCAGTAAAGAACAGGAACTTCCAAAACACAAGAGTTTGGATGAGTAGGCAGAGGATCTGCTGCCTTCAAGCCTTCTTGGCAACAGGTGGAATTGTGATATGTGTTTGACAGAACAGTCATCTCAGCTAGGCAATCTTTGTCTGTTACCCCTCTTTTGAAGAAAGATCTATCCCCTTGGTCAACTTCTTCCTCCTTTTCCATCAGGAAGCTAAGAACACCTGCTACTGCCATCTTCTGTCTTCCTTTTAGGAGAAAAAGATGAATAATACATGACCAGAATTTCAAAAGCAACTACTAATTTTAGGTGCCCCAAGATGCACAGCCTTACTATTAAGTAAAAAAGAAAAGCGAGAACAGATCACACCTATATTCTATATGCTTGGTTTCTTTCCACTTACTTTTGGATGCAGTTCAAAATTCTGATTCCATTCTTCTTAATGCACTGAGTGGTCCAGAGCCTGGCCACTGTTAGGTCACTTCTCTGCCTCAATTAGGGCACTTCTCTATCTCAACTATTAGCAGAAATGCAACAAAATAGTAAAAAGAACTTTTTTGCTAGGCTTTTGCTTGTAGCCAGGTTGAAATCATACAGTCTATATCAGGAAAAAGAAATCTGAAAGCTGCCTTTTTGCAGAATGGTCTTCTGTGTGTTGGGCAAGAGATAAACTAATACATTTGGTCAGAAGGACAGAAAAAGAAAATAAATATTGAAAAGAAGAATGTGGAAACAGCTATTTTGTCCAGGAAGATTCAGAATGCTTTCATGATTCAGATAATGATATATTTACCTTAAATATTCTTAAAAAGTCATACTGGTCTGTCTAGCACAGACAAGAAAACTATCTGATAAGGCTTTCTAAAAACAAGAAAAATTTAATCAAGGGGGTTTCCAACCATAACTTGTTTACATCAGTTATATTTTTTTTTAATAAAATGGGCTTAAAAGCTTAGCCTCAAAGCTGTTGTCAGCTTTTTGTGAGGTATAATGACAGCTGTTGTTCCAATACAATTCTTCAAATCTGTTTGCTGTTTTGAGGGAATTCCAGTTCTTTTTGCTGATTACATACAACAAAACTTGGTATTCAGAGAACACTGGGAGATTCAGTCGTGTCTTGGTGGTTGCTGAATTAGAAAGAGCACTCAACAAAGCTTAACTTATTTAGGAGCCATCAATCTCTTGTATTATCTAATAAAAATCAAAAAGCTTTAGAGAATCTGCCTGCTGTTCTGCTCTCATTCCCCAGAGCAGAGGAGCATATGTAAATCTCAGGACAATGGATTTCTTAGCCACCAAGACCTAAGGTCTTGGTCTGTTACTTACGTGTTGTCCACCAAAACCAGGCTTTTGTTTCTTGCTGTGCACTATGTGCTGACCCACTTCTTCAGCAAAATCAACCCAGGACTTGAGGTAAAGAAAATAGAAGTAGTTGGAAACAACAAATTTACTGCCAAACCAAGGAACCCTTTTAATTGCAACTCACATATTGTCCCCCTTTTAACAGTGTATTTTATCTGTATTTCTGAACTGATTTATTTTACGAATTCTTATTGTTACTGTAAATTGATGGTAAAGTTCTGCAAAACTAAATATCTTTTTAATAGCCAGATTTCTGCTCCTATATAAACTTGCAAAATACTGCTTTCCTGCTTGCTGTTTAAGAGCTTCATATGTTTCAGGTTTTGAGGTGCTAAAGGCAGTGTGCTTGATGTACCATGCTGCTTGCACTGGAGACTTCTGTGCCTGTGTTTTACATGGTCTGGCAAGCAGCAAGGACTGCCCAGAAAATTTTTTAAGGGGAATAAATGCCTCTAAGTAGCAGTGCATTATAGAAATCATTATGCTACAGGGGTTTTATCAGCCTGGCTTCTCTGTGTCTGAAGACTTCAGCAAGACCACTTACTCCCTTGGGAGTTCGATGAGCCTGTACAGGAAAGCAGACAACATTTCATCCAGCTGCTCAAAATTTTTAATAAAAAATATGAGAGTAGGAAGAGAGAGGAAAATGAGTTGTAACAGATAACACTGTATTAAGAGATCAAATTATTAAAGAAGGAGCATTATTGCACTATAATTTTCTCCCATTTATAATATTATGAACCTTGGCAGGAGTTAGTACTAAGAGTTCCTACCAGAAACAAAAGCAGTGCATCAGGATGTATTGAGCAGCAGAGTGAACTTTCTGTGAGAGGAAGAACCTGTCCTGTCATCTTTTTAGTAGCATGGGATACAGTGATACGTTTCTGCCACAAAAACCCTGAGTAAAATTTTACTTATAGCAGAAGTGGTGTCTTGATATAATATCTTCATGCAGTCAATTACCTGCTAAGTTAGCAGGTTTCATCCATAGCTTATGTTTACAAGTCTTAGAGGTTTCCTTTGCTTGAGGTATTTTATTTCCTTTCATTTAGATACTGCTGTTTGAAACTCATTACATCCTAGGTATGAATAACCATTGTACAAAAACACTGAGCCTCTAGAGGTGCTCCTATGCCTCCTGCTTTTGTTGCTGCTGGTGTGGCAAGGCTGAAGAGCAGCAATGTGAGCAGGCTGTACATGACAGAAATACTGTGCCTTACACAGACTGAGCCTTTGGGTGTGAGAGGGAGCGTTCAAGGGAAGAAGTTTCAGCATATTTTTTTACCAGGGGTAACCCTACTTGGAGCCTTTTTTCCTTTGAGTATGATTATTAGACATAAGTAAGCTGCTGCTCCTCTCGGCAGAAGTAGTGGTAAATCCTTGCAGTCTGCAGTCTTTGCACTGCAGCAGAATCAGATTTCAGGTTTTCCTGTGTAAGTCTGATTTGAATCCACTCATCAGGACTGGATCACATAAGCAAACATGGGTTATGGGTCTTCATGTCAGAAAGAAACTTCATTGTATGGTATGAAACAAATTCTGCCTCTCTCTGCTCCTTTGAAGTGCCTATGCAATTCTCATATTCTTTAGCAAATGAGGTTTCCACCAACTTTCTTTGTACCTCAGCACGATACCATGCTGCTTTAGCATCTGCATATCTAGAAGAGAAAACTAGAAGAGAAAGATTTGATGTAAATGCTTCTGTGCGTGCATAACCATGCTGGTGTTTCTATAAAAATTCTGTCAACCCCTGTAGGAAACTGTTTTCTAAAAATAGTGAAAGAATAAAGGTTGAATCCAAGATTAATTGCTTACTGCTTTAAAGCTGTGATATTCTAGAAACTTGCTTCACTTTTAGTGTCTAAGTTAGTTACTATCATTTTGGGTAAGGCTGCAGGCTAAGCTGCCATTTTTTCCAGTTCACTGTTTTGATGATTCCTTTCAGTCTTGACGTTCTTTGGCCCTTTGAGTTACATTTGTATTACTAAAACATAAAGTGTGTAGCATAGCATGGTGCCTGTGTGTTTCTGAAAGTAAAACTCTTAAATACTTAAAAGCATACCATAAACTGTAGTAACCTAACCATATTTGGAAGAACAAAGCTTTAATTTAAATTATGTTGAATTATTTTGTAACCAGGTAGATAAATTACATTCTAAAATAAAACAAACTATTTCCTTCATTTAATGAGTTTACAGTTGTTTGAATCTTTTTAATATGGAATAGGTTTTTTACAGCCTCTGGATCATCTAAGAAGAAGGAGTAGATTTTTAGTTGAATGATGAGTTGATTGGAACTCTTATGGCATTTTTCCTTCTTCTCTTTCACCTTCACTAAGGCAAAACATTGTTTCTTTCACTTTTGTGTCATAGGTTGTATTTTCTGTGCTCTTAATAGGTATACTTGCTTCTCTCTGGACTGCAGTAACTGGTCCTTGTCCTGTGCTATCTGATTAAAGATGGATCCAGTATTTCAGCTCAGTCCTTGGCCATGTCAGATAATGGGGACAGATTTACACATCTCATTTTTATCAACTGTTCTGACTACAAGGAGCTTTTACTGGAGACTTCAGTTGAAAGGAAGAAATGTGAAAATGCATCAACATAACATTTTCACATCTGGTGCTAAACATAGTTTTTGTGGGTGGAAGAATGTTCAGAGCACAGGCTACATTTAGCTGTTGATTTTGGATCTTTTTTTTGGTTTGCTGGTATTTCTTTTTTGTGGTCAATGTTGGATTGAAGTTGTGTTCTCTTAACAGCCTCACAGTGGATCTGTCACATACGTTTGCATTAAGAATAGCTGTAGTTCTGTGTTAAGGCTGTGGGGGTTTTGATTTTTTTTTCTGGTTTTTTGGCAATTCAAACTGCAGAATGAAGGCTTGCTTTAGCTGGCTATTTTGTCTTTTTTGGTTTGGTTTGGGGTTTTTTTTGTTTTGTTTTTTTGGGGGGGGTTTTGGGGGTTTTTTTCTGGGTTTTTTTTTTTTGTGGGTGGGTGGGTTTTTTTTTTTTTTTTTTGGTGGTGGTTTTTTTTTTGTTTGTTTGTTTGGGTTTTTTTGTTTTGGTTTTTTTTGTGTTTTTTTTGTGGTTTGTTTTTTTTTTTGGTGGTTGTTGTTGTTGTTCTTGTTGGTTTGGTTTTTTTTGTGAGACCATACTGAACATATAAGTGTAGCATCAGGTATTTAAGATGGTTGATGCCCTTTATACTTTCATTGTCATCATTTTCAGTGCAGAAGACAGAAGTTGTTTAGCCATAAATGTCAGGTTACACTGTTCAGAGCATTCCATCTTGAGAAACATGGTTAACCTGGATGAGAGTGGGCTGTGGCTATAAAACTTAGTGGCCAGCATGGCATAAGGATTTTGATCCTCTCTGCATTATTCAAGTTTTTCTTCCTTAGTCAAACTAGTGTTTCTTGCAGAATCACATAACCTCGAGAAAACTGAAAATCAACAAATTGTTCCCTGTTTGTAACAAGTCCACAGCTATCTTTGAAATTAATAGAATTTTAAGTTTTTATTTAAGGAAAAGTTTTTTGTCTTTTTTTTTTAACTATCATGTGAATTACCAAGAGAATACATTGCCATGGTCCCAGGCTATTTGTGTAGATTCTTATCCCTGACATTTTAATTCACTACTGAATTTATATTTTGCATGTTTAAGTACTGGTAAGACATGAAAGTTGTAGGGTTAAAACTGTAGACAGTGCTTCAAAGCTCCTATGATAATTGTTCTTAGGTATGTATTCCTTTACCCTGGCTCTCGAGACAACTATTTAATAGACAACATTTGAATAATACAAATGTGCAGTTGGTAAAAATGGATTAGGGTTTCAGGGTGGTACCAATGGGTGATATTTAATATTGAATGACATGTATTAAGACAAATGCTTTTATATATAATTTATTTGGCATTGTAAATGCATTTATCTTGTGAGATACAGGCTCCCTGTTGCCACATGAAGTATTCTGAAAAGGTTTGGAGTAAATAAATAATAAAACCACTTTGATATACAATCTAACAATATTAAATATTAAGACTTTCACATGATTGATTTTAATACTTAATTAACTTATTTAAAGTCCAATGTAACTCTGTTTTTGTATTAGAAATCAGACAGGCAGAAGTTAAAATGCGGGAAATCTTACTAAATGGGACAAAATTAATTGCATTTCATGACCATCAGACTCACTGGCTGTTAACCTGTCCATCAGTGGCATGATCTTGTTTGTTTTGTTCTGGATCCCAGCTGATGTTAATGTTAATCTGCTCCACCAAGTTAGACCATTTTTTATGTTTGCATCATTCTATTTTAATGATATAATCTGATACATTTTATAAAAGAAAACAGACTTCCTTTATCCTATCCAAAGTTAGTCAAATTGTGCACTTTTCTTCAGACTTAGTAAGTCTTCTTCCCTAGGCATGTATTTTCAGTGGGTGGTGGCAACCTGTGGAAGTGGCTGAGTAGGAATCTTAGCTGGTTTTGAGCTGCTCTGTGTGTGTAGGAGGGTTGTTTGGGTTGGTGGAGTTTTTTGGAGGTTTTTCTCTTGGAGGCACTGGGACTAGTATCTTCTGTATTTAAATAGAGATGGTGCTAGTAAAGAGCTTAAGTGATGGATAGGAGAAGATCACAGTGCTGTGAGATTGATGGTCTCTGTGGTCTAAGTAAAAATCACTCCTAGAGCGAAGAAGAAAGCATTGAATATTATAGGTAAGAACAGATTTTTCAAAAATACCTATTAATGAGTGTCCTGGCAAAATATCCAGCTTGAAACAGATCAGATGGTCCTCATGTCTTCATTTTCCAAAGTTCATATTCAGGACTGTCTTCTACTCAGCTACTCAGCCCTCTAGTTAGCATGCTTTTTCTTTTTTTTTTTTTTTTTTTTTTTAATTCTTGTTTCAGAATTAATAATTTAATTTGGCCAGTGCAAGAAAACCCATGATATGGGGCTGCTTCTAGATGATTTGGAAGACATTTGTGCTTCATTGCTTTCAATAAACACAATGCATGTTTATTCTCCTAATATTTAATTTCTTACCTACTTTAAAATGTTTTCACATTCTGAAAAATCCTCACTTGAGTATTCTAACATGCTTGATTACTTCATAAGCCACAAATGAGGGGCAGAGTTGTGAACCCTCATAACATGATGCTGTCAAACTTAACAAAACACGCATAAGACCATTACTGCATCAGACACTTGCTTTAAGTGAGGTCGTTTTAATCAATTTGACTTCACAGGGCAGCTAATTTATCACTTAGCTAAACAAGTATTTCCTCTACTTGTCATCAATTTAAGTAATTAAAATTGTAAACTTTGGATATGGCATGAAATAAAGGCCCAAAGATAATTTGGAGAAGGTGGTTGATGCAGTCTAATAGAATGAATGCAAAGTATTATTGAAATACTTTGGTACACTTCAGTAGTTTTCAGAAATGTGATATTCAGGTAGCTTTGCTGGTACTGATAGAAACTGATTTTTATTTTTAGCATATCCAAGATTCAGCAGCGTTATTCAGCTTCATCCTCAGAGTTTAGTGGGTTCTCATTTTCCTTTCTTCAAGCATAAAATGTTTTGCTCTGTTCCTTGATTGTTTAGAAGTAAGAGGATGTCAGAGAGCAAGAGTGGAGCAAGTGCTGCAACTTGGGCAGTTCTTCAGCCCTCATCCTGAGTACCTCCCCAAGCCTGCAGTTCCTCTCCTTACATTTTACCATGGGGGGGAAGGGAACAGAGGGAAAATGGGTGTTGTAAAAGCTTTGCCTAATTCTGTTTCACCTACTCAGTTACACCTTCAAAATACCCTTGCTGAAACTGATTATATTTTCTAATTTTGCACAAACGATATGAATACTGTTCATTTCTTAAACATTAATTTTGATTTGTTTTGGTATGTTTTGTGCTTTGAGTAAATAATTTTTCAAGGTCCATATAAACAGTGATGATTAAGTGACATATTTTAGGCGCGTTTAGGTTCTTTAGATTGAATTTATTTAGTCACCATTTCTGAAACAATGTTTTTCATCCATATACTGCTTATTTGAATACTGAATACTTTTATTTAGTGTCTGTGGCAAGTGAAGATGTTCGTGAATGTCTTATGACATGAAATAAGGTGCAATATTCATGTTCAACTGTGCTATGTTTTGTTTTTGAAATGCTGATTTATCAACATTTTTGAGATTAGGGTAATCTTACCACTTGGTGCTTGTAGTAGTGAATAGTCTCATTGCTAAAAGAGTGCAACAAATTTTATTTTTATTTTGAACTTTCCATCTTCTTAATGGACGTAAATTATAATAATTTTATTATATGGACATTTATTATAATCTTATTACAGCTGAGTCTTCTGCCTTGTACAGTTCTGTGTACGTGTTTTTGCAGTGTTTCACCCAGCTGCAGTCCAGAAGTGATGGGTGCTTCACTGGCAGTACAGCTAATGATAGAAACATATCTCAGTTAGACTTTTATCTTTGTCTTATATTTCTGTCTAGCTAGATATGACTTACACATATTGATGGAAGATGAAGTGGGGCTGAATTGAGGCTGTTGCCACTGACAGTCTGGAGAAGAAGTGGTTTTTGGTTTTGAATGTTTTAAATGTAATTTTGCTTAAGCATTCCAAACTCACAAAGTATGTATACAGGCAGAATGGCAATGCTAATGAAGGCACGGTTATGTAAGACTGCTTTATGGATAAAGGTGGTAGAAATCACATAATGTCTCAGAGTAGCTAATAGGGAAGGCACAATATTTGTAAGTTTTGGGTGAATAAACCTTCTCATATCTAAAAAAGAATCAAGCAACTTCTAAGTAAGTACCTAGTGAGAAAAAGGAAAGTTCTCTGAGTTAGAATGGGTATCTTAAATCAGACTATCTAATGCAGCAAGTGGTTTATCTCTGCTGTGTAGAAAGAGGTTGGTAGTTAGGTAGATGCCAGTAACCATCAGTTAAGTTTTTCCTAATGAAAACAAGCTGGTATTCTGTCACCTCTGGAATATGGAGGAGGCTGTGGGAGAGGAGATGAGGTGCCAAAAGCAGGTACCTCCACAGAACCCTTTCACTGTCAGGTGGAGTTCTGTGTTGGAGTCCGTGAGCCTGTCTCTGGAGAGATTTTTGGTTTCTCTTGAGAACAGACATGCTGACAAGCTGCCTTCACTGAAAGCCTGACTGGATTCATCCCACATGTGTTGGTCAGTGAGGAGCAAACCTGTGGCACTGTCCTTGGTGGCACATGAGGGCTCCTCCTGTTATGTAAGGCCAGTAGCCAGAGTCTTTATCTTTATGCCTGCCTTTTCCTTGGGCTCCTGAGTGGATTCATGTTTCTGCTAATTTCAATGACTAGATAAATGTTTCCTACATAGCCTTATTTTCTCATGTATATTACAGAATAGTCCGTGGGAAACATGCCTGGTGTTTGAGTTCCTTATCCCTTCAACTTTAGAGTTAAAAAAAAAAAAAGTACTGAGATGTTAGGGCTAGCGAGAAGCAAGTCTTGTAATCAAGTAATTGAATTTCAGGGGTTTATAACATTTTTATTGTTTCATACTGAGAATGGTTTTAAATTGTATCTTATTTAATATGAACAATATGTTATAGGCCATTACAAATCAACCACAAACCTGTGAAGAATTAATCTGTCTCAGAGTAAGATCCCAAGTGTAATTCTAATTGTTTAATAGTTCCCTTTGCTCTTTGTTAGAAGAGCAGAAAAGAACTTCAGTATAAAACTGTGAAGAAAATTGCTTGGACTAAGGAGTGAAGACTAATAGGTAGTGATACTTTTACTAACTCTAACCATATGTATCCATAAACAAACACAAATAACTGATTAAATCACTGTGCAGATATCAAAAGTAAATCTATTCGGCTGTTTAAATGTGCTCTAACAGTCAGTAAAGTAAATTATGTTGCATATAGATTGTAAAGGTATGGCATTTGGGGACTATTAAAAAAAAAAAAAAAGGAAGGTGGATACAGAAGAGAAGGACATAGAAGAGCAAACTTACTAGGGCTAAATTGATACCATGTTATGGATGTAAAACAGTGTAAGTCTGAAACATACTGTGTCTTAATTAAGAGATGGCTGCTACAACGACAATGGCTGGTGAGGTCATTTTGTGCCTGGTTCTCAGTTTGAAAGACTCAGGGTTCTGCTTTGGTCAGATTGTGTAGCAATCTCTGAAGGACCATAAAATAAAATGTTAAACTTAAGCAGCACAGTTTGAATAAGTTTGTAATTTTGGTGAAGACAAAATCAACCGATCAGTTGAAAGATGTTTACAACTCTGTAGCAAAAGGAACAAGAGCAGCAACTAAAATTCCAGCAGGAAAAAATTCCTTCTGCAAAGCTGGTGGGGGTTTTGTTTTCTGTCTTTAAATAAATTATTTTAAGTTTTTCTTTTATTTATTTAATTTATTAGGTATTTGTAAACATCTCTTTATATTTTTACAGCCCTAATACTACAGGTAAATGGTAAATGGTATTTAAGGGGCTAGCAAGTTTGTAAATATGTTTCTTCAAGATACCATTCATGCAGTTTTCATTGTGACAGTTTTAAAATTACGTAGGAAACATGTGAGGTTGCATTCATATCACATTTTGCTGAGCCTTGCATAGAGTTGTTCAAGGCAGTTCTGTGGTTTAGTGGTGTGTTTTGTCATATGACAATGATTGTAATAATTTGACATAAAGGTGTACCACTGCTCAAGTGGTAAGTCCTACCTTCCCTCAGTTACTGGCTCCTTGTTCCCAAGACCAGATCTTCCCTTCCAGCTAAACAGAAGTGAGAGATGCTGTGACCATTTCATCACCACAGTAACACAGGTGCCAGGGCCAATAGAGGACAAACCCCTCAGGGAATCCACTGAGACAGCATGCTTTCAAAAACAGCCTGGGTGCACTGGTTTCAAGGAATTGCCTAATAGTGGCCCAGCTAGGTTTGTTTATTATTTAGACGTTTTTGGGGTTTTGGAGATTTTTTTTCCTCATAACTTACTAGGAAAATTAAGAAGGAGTGGACTATAAAAAGGTCTTCAGAATCCCAGTTCCCCTTCATTTATTGACAGTAAACTGAAGGTATAAAGGCTGCATGGTCAGTGCCATACTTTCTAGTACCAAAAGAAAAGCATAATTGAAGTGATTTCAAATTCATTAATATGCCAGTCCTGAAAGTGTAGATGCATACCTCTTCTTGTATCTCTTTTTATATTTTTTCTAAATGTAATTTTCTTGCTGTTAGAAAGTTATGATACTTGTAAACAAAGCAGTTAAAGTAAGTGATATTTAAAACTCATCTGGCAGTCGTAGGTAGCTACTTAGTGTGCTTGGGCAAATCAGACCTATTTAGCTGGCTTAGGTTTTTTTTGTGTTGTGAGTTAATAGCTGTACAGTGACTAAAATGCAGTCTTGACAAATGTACTCTTGCACTGTTAATGCACTAGAAGGGTCGTTTCTCTTTCTTATGCACTGATCCTAACATCGTCTGCTTTTCACCCTTTTATTGGCATCCTCTAATTTGTTGCAGCCAGTATTAGCTTCCAGCACCCCTCAAATGAACTTCTAACATAGTTCTTGTTCAGTTCCTTGGTAGTGATGCGAGTGCCATTCGGGAGCCTGTGATGATGAATCTGCATCAACTACTTCCTAAAGTTTCAGTTCTGCCATTACTTCCCTTTTGGCCTTCATTTTTGGAAGATGTCTTTGTAAATGTTCACCAGCTAGTGGATTATGTTTCTTAAAATGCTTCCTTAACATCATCTTTCTAGAAAGGTGTCCTGGTTTAGGAATGGTATTCTCCAGTTAAGTTTTCCCACTGAAACCATTGCATGGCACACACAGCTCACTTGCTGATTCCCCCCTTCCCTCCCTCATCCCTGCAGTGGGATGGAGAGGAGAACTGGAGGCACAAAAGGTAAAGATAAAAACAGTTTACTGGAAACACCAGTGAGGTAAGAAAAATGAACAGTAACAGCAATGATGCTAATGACAAGAAAAGAAAGAAACTGAAGACAAGACAAGAAAAGAAACGTTCTTGCTCACTGCAGAAACCCTAACAGATAATAACCAACCACACCCTCCAGATCAGAGTCAGCATTACCCAACCACTCCCTCTGCCACACTTACTTGACCAGAAAAAAACCCTTCTTCCCAGAAAAGACTCCCTTCTCCCTGCCCTGGTAGTAACGTGACATGGTATAGGAAAACCTCTGGGCCCTGGCCATGCCACCTCCTGGGTACTGCAAAACCCCGTTCTTGCCAGAACCAAGACAAAAGTTAATATAAACCTTGATAAAACCAAATTCACCTATGATGCTGGTCAGTATTAATCCATTCTCTTTTTGTGTGTCTGTTGCCCTTATACTTGACCTATGATTTCTGAAAAAGAAGTGGTTAAAAGGAAGATTTTCTGGGATGAAAAGTCATGGGTCCAGAAGAGTAATGATGATGATGGTCTTTCCTCAGTTTTGCTCTATAATCTTCATCATGCCTAAGAACTAGCATCAGTTCTCCTTGGAATCAGACTAAAAGATGAGTAGGGAAAACTAGAAGAAGGAAGGAAAGAGGATCTTGCCCTGTTTTACAGTCTTCAAAACCATGGACTTTTACTTGAAATGTGATATTTTTAGGAACTATAACAATTCTTTTGGACTCCAAATAATACAACATTTACAATGTTCAAATGGAAACACTGTTGTTCTGCTAATTAGACAACTAATGGTGATGATGTGCCTGGAAAATAAGGGGAGGTTTTAAGTACTTTTGTTCTTGACTCATGTGATTAAAAATAGTTAAAGGAGTACTGAAGTGTTTGTTTCTCTGTTTTTTTTCCTCCAGATAAATACTCACCAGTTGGAATTTACTACTGCCAGTATGTATCATTCTGTGTCTGAAACCAGTCACCCTTTGCAAACAGAGGAACAGGAGATAGGCATTGATCCCTTGCAGAGTTTTTTGAACAAGCCAGGGGAAGGTGAGTTTGTATTTTTGTATTTTTTAAATTTATACCTTATATAAGTGTGTCATAATGACTGTACCTGTCATAATTTGTCTAATTCACTCAATGAAGTTGAACAGGGCAACTTAAAGAACATTTCACAGAGTATGTGAGGAACACTCTGACACTAATGAAAACCACGAAAAGTCAACTTTCAATTACAGACAGAAGCATTAGCCAAATGTTTAATGCGCTGTCATCCTTTTTTAATCATAAACCAAACACTGACTTCAGCATAAGAATATTGAAATGGAGCATGACTTTATGTTACTTTCTCAAGCATGGACTCTTACACTGCTTTTGTTTAGGGATCTTTTTTGTTTGTTTTCCTTTTTTTTCTTTTTCTTTTTTTTAAATTTGTTTCTGCAGTAAATTTCAGTATGTTGTTTTGGACAAAATTATGCAGATAAAAAGTCTGATTTTTGTTTGACTCAGCCTATGTTCTTATTTTTTAAAAAAATCTTGAAGCTAAGGTAGAATGAATAGGCTCTAAAGATAGAAATTACTACATAACCTGAAGCAAATTAGTTAAATGCAGTATTTGGAAGACCCTAATGAACAATGAGAATAAACTGCTTGGATAATGCAATGCCTGTCTGTTTTGCTCATCTTTTCTACTTATTTGCTAGTAGTGACAGTGTAGTTGGTTCGAAGAAAGTGATAAGCTTAATGAGAAAGCTCGTCCTTGTCATGAAAACATTTCTCAAGTACTCAGTTATACACAGTGGCACCTTAACTACCTGTAATTTTCCAGTCATTGAACACATGTACCAGGAGGGCAAAATAAAAAATTTATTTTAAATTACAGAGTTGAAACAACTTTGTCACATTTTCTAAGTCCCTCACCCAGATCAACTACTCTATGTGGGTGTATCTGTTTATAAATCCTCTGTTTACTAGTGCTTATTAAAAAGCTATGTCAAGTTCTGCTCAGTCAGGTTTATTACTTCCATTTAGAAGAAGCTGATGTTTTGCTTCAAAACGTATTGGTAAAACTTCATTGTCCCTTTGAGTTAATTTTTTCACTGTTTCTTCATTGGTTTATAAAGCTTCTTCAGTGTTTGAAAATGACAATGTACATCATGGCGAAACTATTTTAAAACCTGCCAATTAAATGGAATAGCTTTTCTAGGTCAGTGTTTCTTTTCTATTATATTTGACGTCTTAACATCAAGCCATTTTAGCCTGATAAACCAAATGCACTTGTGTACATATTTTAGAAACTTGAAAATAACCTTTTTTTTCAATAAGCTAAAATAATAACCATTTTCAGAAGGAAAAACAGCTTGCTTCTAGTCTACCCCAGTCAAGAAAAAGATAAACATTTTCTTCTGATTTCTACTTGCTTTAAAAATTTGATAATTCTTTCAACTCTATTTCAAGAAAAAGCAAAATTTTCACCCTGTTAAAAAAAACACTGTAAATTAATTTTACCCTTTATTGTGCCCAGAAGCGATTAGTTACCTTGACTGAAAAGGTTTCTCATTTTTATCCCAACCTTAACATTTCTATGACATACAAAGTTATTAGGATTGAATTGATGTTTAAAAGTGCCATTAATTCATTTACCCCAAATGTTCATTAACAATGTAAATGTATGCTGATGTTCTATGAGACAAGGAAGTGACTAATGACTCTTCGCACTAACAACACTTAAAATGAATAGAAACTTTAGATAGCTAATCTTGAAGTAATCAAGACCCTCATTCAGCTTGGCATCTCTGTATGCTCTAAAACAGCTGTCAACTGTTAAAAATATATACACAACACACACATACGCACATGCGAGGATAAAGATATGTAAATACATGGTTCCCCAAGTCATAAAGGTTACCAACTATGGTACATTTTTTATGTTCTATCTATGTAAATATTTTATATAAAGCATCCATTTCATCTTCATAGCCTTTTTTGCTGTGAAACACATAGTGCATTTTAATTTGAAACTTTATATATCCAGAATAGGTCTCTGAAGTTTTAATGTTTCATTTTGAATAAAGCGTGTGTATGGTTGGTGTTAGCTCTGTAGGTATCAAAGTGTGCAGTTGTTCCTGTCCATGCAGTCTGTCCATCATTGTCTTCACTAAAGTATTTCAAGACAAGGTTCTTCAATGCAGCCTCAAGTTTCAGGGGTGATACAGAATCAACTTAAAATCTCTATCCTAATTTTTTGTATCATGAATCACAGAGATACGGTGGAGTGGTGGTCCACTGGAGACCTTCTGGTCAATATTGTAGAATATCAATATATCTGAATTGTGTTTTTGAAGCGTGGCTGAATGCTTACCTTGGAGGCAAAGTGATAAAAGCCTTCACTGAGATGAGGTGATTGGAAAAAAACACAGCACTGATAAGCGTGCTGAAAATAAATATTTAGTTACTGATCTAGTCAGATTTATAAATCTACATGAAATGTTGTACTTCTAGCATGTGCAATTCATACCAGAACTTGATGGAGAACCAGAAGATGTCATGTCCAGCTGGAGTTACAAAATTCTCTCACAGTTTTCATAAAATTAAAGAAATCTCAAAAATACACGGATTGCTCTTAAGTATTGCTGTTTGGAAAACTGCATGCGTCAACTACTTTTTGTTCATTTGCTGTCAGCTTGAAAGGGTATATTGGATAGGATTCCAGAAATATGTTGAGTCTAGTAGTACTCAGTGCTTTTATGAAATTTTCAGTGAAGGAATAGAGAGAAAACATGGTTTATTTGGGACAGGACTGTTGACACAATGGAAAGTGGATGTAAAATTCAAAGTATTCTTGAGATTTTGGAGAAGTGGCCTGAGAAAATTAAGACATGGTTCACTAGGAACAGCTGCAAGGATTAATGTTGCAGATGCTAGGCATGAGACAGTTACCTAGCTGAACAAATGAAAGTAGATCATTACAGATGAGGTAAGTGTCATTTGGAGAAAGGTCTGGGTGCTGGTAGCTCTCCAGATTTTATGTAACTAATAAACTTTGAATCTTGAGTTATGATGAGCCATGAGAATATGCTTGTTTGCAAGTTTGAAAAATTCAGAACTAGCCTTTACCTGTAAAGGTCTTTTTCTATCCCTTTAAAATATTTTAAAAAATCCATTAAGATAGTATTGGTGTCCTTTTCTATTGATTAATTTGGCCTGTGTTGTTTTCCTTATGTCTGGTTTTTCTTTCAAGATAAAAATAAAGGTACATGCCATATATGCACTCATATTTGCGTTTTTAAATAGCATTTTTAAGTGGTTGATAAGAAATGTATGGCAGGGAGTCTCACTTTTGCAATCTAATACTTCAAACGGAGGATTCTAGTTATTTTAAGAAATTTAAATTTTTGGTTGTTTCTTGTGGGTTTGGTTGTATTTTAATTTACACATATCTAGGTATGTTTTCACTATGGTAGTCTTTTGACTTGATGACATCTTGCTGCATTCTCTCTTCTAAGAATCATCATGCTCTTATTCACTTTATTCTAACAATATTTTTGTGTGATACCCTCTGAAACAGGGATCTTTCAAAGAGAAATTGGTGAATCTTGGCTCTGTCTCCAGCAGAGACTTTGTGAGACCTGAATGAAATTTCAAAAACATTATTGTTGTACCTTCTACCTGCATATTGCATCTGACAGACTGTTTTTCTGACTTCCAAATGCTCGAGGTTTTTGCTACATTGAAATGGGATAACTAGGTTATCTTTCTGCTGTAAATTTTTACTCCAAGTTAAAGCGTCCACCACATTCTGATGCAAGTTTTGAAGAGCGTGGTAGGTAGTATTCCCATTTCATTGATATAATGAGAAAGTTGATCCTCTAAGGACAGACTGGAACAATGCATTTAATACTCTTCAATTTAATTTGCTCAATATCACAATTAATACAATTAAGGTCACTTGAAATGAAACTATTAACAAATTGGGTAATTTACTTTAACAATGTCAGTGTGTTCTCACAATTACATTTGCTTTAATTAGTGTACAAGCTATTATTTAATAGCATACTTCACATAGAAAAATGTAATGTGTTCTTTGTTCTCAGTAGAAGAAAAGGGGAAACCTTTAATGGGCCAGAGTGTTTTGGAGTTTGGCAGGATATATTTCATGTGTAAAGGCTATAGTTGGTGGTGAGGATAGAGAAGGCTGATGTTGCTGGAAGGACAAAGATAACTACTGGAGTGTGACTGAAATTAATCCAGTTGAGCCAGATAAGTTCCCGACCTCATACTTACTATTGCATCCCTTCTGATCCTGAAACCTACCGTGAAAAAAATGAGAAATTATAACAGAGGATTCATATTTCCATTTTGCCCATATACTCTGTGTTTTTCCATTGCTTGTCTTTGGACAATTATGCTATTCTGGTGTTAAGCTCATAGCCCTGGTCACTAGAAAGTATTTCCATGGAGAACTGCATCTACATGAAATTTGAGATACCTGGTTTCTATTAGTGTCATACAGAAAACAAGTAGAAAACAGAGGGGAATGAACTAATAAAGTATATGCCATCTTTTCTGGACAAAGCATGTGTTATCAAATAATTTCCCCAAATCTTTAGTGTAATTCACATGGATTGTTTTGGCCCTAGACATTCCCTATAGGGTTAAGTGGATTTTTGGTGTCAGAAAATTACATTATCTTCTAACTGGTCCTTAGCTACTCAGTGTTATAAGTTAAGGGGTTTTCCCCTTAAAACCCCCTTCACCCAGATATACAGTGCTAATGTGAATTGCCCTGTATGGCATTTATTTACCTCCATTTTTTAGAGATCAGTTCATTTGAAGGAAAAAAAACACAGAGGTCTACACCTCTCTGTATGAGAAGTACTTTCCTAGGTGAAAGCATGGAGAATGCAAATACAGTGAGTTGTTGAAGAAATATTATTTTCTTATCAAATATTTTTGATAGCATATTTTATGACGTCATATGTGTCATATAATGTGTGTTTTTTCATCTTCTCTCCAGGGAGCGACATGTACATGAAGTATAGCATTGTGTTTTTAAGAGTCCTTTTAAATATGCATGCTACTGTGTGTTTTCATTAAAAAGACAAGATTGGAACAGAGAACCTGTTTGCATTATGCTGAAACAGAAGAGCTGAGGGCTGTGATTGTTTCTTAATGTCTTTGGGGTTCCATGCTGTGGTTTACACCAGGCCCTGAAAAAGCCCTGTGTCCTTCACTGGGGTGTTTTACCCTTCAGTCAGAAATCTTCAGTGTGCCCCACCAGTACAGTTCTTGCTAGTGGTCCTGTTCAAAACCTTTGTGCTTCTGCAGGGCTTGGCTTCCTCACTGAAGGCACAGGTATGATGGAGGAGAAGGGGCCATCCTCAGTAGTCTGTTTCACTTCATATTGGCTGAATAAAAGCAAGAATGGTTTTTACGTCTTCAAACGCCATATGCTAACATAACAAGCATTTTAATATTCATTTATTAATAATAACTGCTGTTTAGCTTGCTTTTAATTGAGCTGCAACAGGATTGCAGCGACAGAGGCTTTTGGAGCAACACAGTGTATCTTGAGCTAACTCAGGCTGTCACTAGCTGCTTCCCTACAACTCTTCATTTTCCTCTTTTCTGTATTAGACATTTTTATTAAAAGATCAGTTAACAGAGAAGCTATGCATGTTTAAAAACGCATATATTTAATATAGTTAGTTGAAAATCTAGCTATTTTAGCTATCACACAGTACAATTTTTACTTGAAAGACTCTGTATTTGTACAGATGTTGACATGCTCTTAGAAATTTGCTTCTTGTGGGCCCTTTGGTTCCAGTGCCTTGCTGCAAATTTGTATTTAGGAATTGCAGAAGTATTTTTAATTACTTCAGCTGTAGGAGCAAATGTGAGTAGCTGCCATGGGCTTGTGAAATACCAGCTTCAAGAGATGGATTCTCCTCTCTAGAACTGGTAGATATGGGGGGTTTTGCTGGCTTCACATGAGTTGCACATTGCATTAACTCCAGTTTGGAGGTTATTCTGTGACATGGGTAACTGGCACAAACATCACGTAGGGAAATGGCCTTCAGTGGTTGATATGGCAGATACTAGGGATGACCTTTTGGACAGCGATGTCCATTCATGGAATGGTTTGTGTTGGAAGACAAATTAAAGACCATCCAGTTCCAACCCCCCACCATGGGCAGGAAGCCTTCCACTAAATCATGTTGCTCAGGACCCCCTCTAGCCTGATCTTGAAAAATTACAGGGATGGCTCATCCACAACTTCTCTGGGCACCCACGAATTCTCTTGATCCAAGTCAAATTTTTAATGTTCATTTTGGAAGTTTCACTCTAAATCATGTGAAAACAAGACCATTCTCACTAACAACACTGGCACCACTACCTCACTTCAGTCATCTGAACTGGGAATTTCCAGGACTTTCCAGATACAACTCTGCCTGAATACTGGCATAAATCACTTGTCAGCCTCATGTCATTCTTGTAACAGCTCCTTGTGACCCTACTTTGATAGAGGATTTAAGCATTTCTGTTTTGTTTCTTAGCTCTTCCGAAATCCAAGTTAAAGATCAACTAGTTGGTTCTCATCTCGCTTCCTAATATTTATATAGCATAATAATACTTGTAGTATAAAAGGAAAGAATGCAAGTTAAATGAAAAAGAAATATAAATTTTTTTTAATAAATATTACATGCTTAGAGAACCTTAAAATACCAAGAAATTTCCATTTAAACTATAGTAACCTACTGAACAGCAAAATAAAACAGAATAATCTTTTTTAATACAACCTCTGTAAATGTAATTAAATTGGTTTAAAACTAGTACATTATAAAAAGTTATACATAAGCTAACAATGAGAATACAGTCATTCTTTTGAATATTTTACTCACACTTTACACAGAAATATAATACTAAGGTTACTGGCCATAAATACCTTACATATTAAGTGTTTCCAGGAAATGTTCAAATTATGTTAAATGGCTATATCTCCTACATATGGAAAAGGCAGATTCTCTTAATTTAAAAAAATTGAACTGTACACGTTTGATTGTACTTGTGTATGTATAATGAAAGACTAGTAAATCAGAATTCTAGCTGAGGCAAGCATGATTGGTACAGGATAATAATTAAATGTCTGGGTTCACTTCTGTCCTGACGTACCAAAGATTGTAATTTACAAAGTAGTGTATGAATTGTGAGTAGCTAGCTGATGTTACAGACCTCTGTATCTGAGATTAAATGTATGTTAAAACATTTTTAAAGAGCTTAACTGTCACAAATTTGATTGAATTAGAAATTGATTGTTCTATATAACAGAAATATGTCACTACAGATGGGATGTTTCCTGTCTTTCATGTATGTGGACATTTATAAAGACCTGGAATTCCTTATTTTAAAAAGAGAAGGTTTCAACCTGCTGTCACGAAAGCTTCAGTTTTAAGCTTTCAATTGACTAATTGAAAGCTTAAAACTGAAGCTTTGCAGTATCACTGAAGCCTTATTCTTTAGCATCCATGGTACCCTGGGTACTCCCTGCCCTCGTTCTCTTTGGACATGCAAAACTAAAGCACATGAAAGGGGAGAGAAATAAAGTACTGTCATATTTAAGTGGTAATAAATTATCTGGTAAGATGTGTATTATTTATTGACAATCTGGCCTTTTAACAAAGAAAAATAGGCCTATGCTTAGGTTGCCACTGCAACAGCCGAAACAGCTGATACTTTAATGAACAACATACTGAGGGCCATCCAGGACATAAGGCAAATTAAGCAGGTTACAAACTGCATATCTTCTGTTTAGGTATAGGAGATTTCCCCGGCTCTGACAATTAGCTGCGCTGATCAGGCAAGCAGACAGACAGAAACAGAAGGAGGCCATTTGTATCAATTTGAGGAACAGAACTAGTAATGAAGTAAAATATCTGTACCAGGTAGTTTCACTTCTGCTTTGGAACAGATATTTCTAACTGCTGGTTTCAGCTTCGCAATAGCAAATAAATAAATAAATGTGCACTGCTTAACAAATGCTTATTTTCTGTTGTTTACAAACTGAGAGCAAAGGAATAATAATACTTCTAACCTAACGGGTTTTTAAAAAGGATTAAACATTTTCTGGACATACAAGCAAATACGAATCTTGGTAACCTGACAGCTTTGTTTAAATGTTGAATTTGAGTTTCCTTTCATGAAAATCTTTTCAAAGTACAGCAATTCAGCTGTGAAAACCTGAATACATTAATGATGACAAAGAACCTCTGGAGTGAGCCAACATTTGTTTTTGTTCTTTTACAACGTTTCCTGATGAATTGCACATACAAAAGTGTTGGAGGTTATTTTAATTTTCTTTTCTTACTTTGATAATAAATGTCTCCACTGTTTACCTTTTTGGTTAAGGCACCTTATTATTACTAATCAGCTTTAATTATTTATAACAACATGACTGTGAAAGATGTTTCTTTGATGTCGAAAAAGTCAAGGGCCTGATCCTGACCCCATTAAAATTAATGGCCAGGTTCCAACTGGCTGCAAAGGTAACAAGCCTGAGTGCCCTTTAAGGGAGGCAGTCGTTCAGCCCAGGGTTCTGCATTGTGGTTAGTTGGGGTTCCTGTTGTGGGAGTGTTCCAATTTTAAGCATTTGGTGTCAGGATTTGGCCGTGCTAAGGCAGAACGCATATAACTGACTCTTGAAGTCAGTCCCAATCTTCATTTTGCTCATAAAATACACAATAATTTTAAACAGGCTAAATATACAGGATAATAAGATAACATCTTTCTCTCTAAACATGAGCGCTAAAATGTGGGGACAGAGAGAAATGTGGATAGCATTTCTGCTTTTGTCTATCGTTTTTCAGTCAACAAGATAGCAAACTAGCTCAAATCTAAGCAATACTGGATAAGGACCATCACGTTTCACAGGCATGTGTGCCAGCTTGTGTTGAAATCTTATTTTGTTTAAGTGAACTATCAGTGGGTTTTGTTTCTGACTATTTTAAGCTTCAGATTTATATGGATGTACATAGACACACTCTGTGACAAGACTGAACACTTCTGTCAGATCTAGAATATCTTTTAGGTATTCATAAGTATCTTTGTTCAGTTTTTTTCATCATGTTACATGTTTAGTTCATTACATCAGTAATCATGTGACTAACATTTCAACCACAGCACAAATGACACAAAAGGATATAGCAAATGAGACTTACTGTCACTAATTGTGACAACTGCACAAGGCTGTGATGCAACTTGTGCTCCTTGGCTTGATCTGCTTGAAAGGGGAAGTGGGACTTGTGGTATTGGTTTTGCACCTGTGTGCTTACATCATCCTTTTAGAAGTTGTCATATACAAAAGAAGCAATGAAATTAATTCTCGTAACTGCCATAGGGGGAGCAGCCAGATTATATGTTCTCAGGCAAAAAGGAATTTGAAGCTGGTGAAATGATATTGCTCGTTCATAGAAGAGGTCTGCAGCAGGGCCAGGAACTTGACCCACATCATTCAAGGTGCAGGACACTGCATCGGTGATGATGCCATCCTTCAGCTCTTTCTTTCGGGCAGTTTTTTTGAGGCAGGTAGCTAATTATCTATGAAAGTGTAACTTGGGTACAGAACACACACACGCAACTTTTTTGTTTTATATACAAACTTAAGTAAGCATATATCATCATAGAAATTTCAACTAAAAGTATTTTTGGTAATGGAAGTGAAGAGTATTTCAAAAGACTTGGATCACTGTCACCTTCTCAGTATTTTGAGTAATTTAAAAAAATTAAAATGTTTTAATGAGTTTAACTATTTCTGAACCTTTAATAAATGGTGTCTCAGTACAGATATATATGGGTGTTACTATTAAAACATGATTTGGCTGCAAATGTGAAGAATACTACTCCACCTTAATGTACTGATTGTCAAAGTTGATTTATTTATGCTTATTTATTTCATAGCTTTGTATCTTAGTATTGCCAGGTCCTGTCTTAAGAAGAGGGAAAATACTTCTCACAAGAGTTTTTCAAAGTAAGCACAACAGTACTATGGTTTACTTGATGTGGTGGTGTTCAGTCGAAGGCTGGGGTCAATGATCAATTAAGGTGTTTTACACCTTTAGTGATAAATTCTAAATGTTATTTCTGTACAAACGGCTGGCAGTTAAATCTTTTGTTTGGACACTAAAGTGATACACAATAATGCATGAACTCTGGGACAGGAAGACTATGCTCAAACTTTTGAACAAATGCCATGCAGTTTAGTGCAACTGGGACTATATAATCAAAATATTAGCAAGTAGTGTGTATGATAAATTTCTCCACTAAAATTTTGATATCCCATTACAAATTATTATTTTTGATCTTCCTAAAAGTTAAAAGGCACAAACTACATCCAGATAAAACTTTTATGGTGGTGATAATTCTTTTCTTCTGAGAAATTTGATTTGTAATGGAATCAATGATTTAACCTTAGGAAAAATTAACTGTATAGTGTTTCAGTCCTAAGTACAATTAAAGGGATAGATCATGTAATACATGTGAAAATATGTTTGCAATGATCTGATAATGTTTTGAGTTTCATTATGAAGGGGTACATTTTTTAATATGTTAGTTGTAATTTTGGAAGATGCCAATGTTTGTTTTGTAACATACAATTTGAAATATTTAAAGGGTGGATCAATGAAACATAAATCTGTCCGTTATTGGGCATTTCTACTTTGTACACAGATGAATTCTCATCAAATTTGATTTGCTGACTGGTGGCCAGAACAGATGTTATCTTAATGGAGGAGAGAAGCATATGGAGCCACAGGGCCACCTCCAAACTTCTGTGACCCAATATTGTTTCATTGTTCATTGAAGTATGAAAGAAAATACTTCTTTGCAAAAGTCCGTAAAGCTCCATTCTGTAATATTACAGCTAAGTCACCACAACATTATTGCCTTGCTAAGATGAAGATTTTATACCAGAAAAAGTGTAGCATTAATTGTTGCTATTCTAAAAAAAGGAAAAAGAAAATTAAAAGTACCCCAGGCAGATGAGCTTGTGTCTTTTGCTTATTTGAATTTGAAAGAAAGAAGGGCTGTAAATTAGAGCTTACACTGTGGAGAGCTCTGGCTCTGTTTTGGGGTTCTTGAGACAATAACATATTGATTAATAAGTGAAAATTTATCTTTGAAAAGTTATGGAATTGACATTTTTCTGCAGAATTAAATTTAATGTATTTTATAAATCTGTATATGTGATGAACAGTTCTAGTTGCGGCATTTGTATGAACTAAAGTTATACCCTTTTAATTGTGACATTAGGAGAACTACTTGTTCAAGTGAAGATTTTAGGTTTTTTAGAGAAACTGGTTTGTAATGTATGCCTGTCAGAAGCAAATTTCTGATTTGGAAAAATACCATGTAAACACAGGACTATGTGCTCCTTTTCACTTTTAAAAAAGAGCATATAAAGCCTGATTTAATTCTGGACATGAAAAATATCCTGAGGATTTTTTGTCTTGGAATTAATTTTATATTTATGATACTTCCAATCCTCTGAATATTGCACATTTCAGAAGATACTTGCAGATTTTCTGTGATTTTAAAGATACTTACTCATATCTGTCATATTCAGTTTGAGATTCTTATGGGAAAATGAGCCTGCACTTTGAATTTGCATCGCTTAGCTAAAGATAGTTTTATTTTCCTGCATATTACTCTGTTCCATGCTAAAGCTGTAGCTCAGAGCAGCAATTTGGAAACTTTTGAACATATTTAATTGATAATAATTGCATTAAAACAATACTGAATATTAAGATAGGAAGTGGGAACATCTGAAGCACATGTAGTAAATCATGTGTACAGTGGTAATTTTCTGTTAGCCTGGGATATGGAGCAACTTACAGTGGATCTTCCAGCGTGGATGCTTACTAGCACCATTTCTGGCTTGCCACCTAAAAATAGCCTTTAATGTAACAACACAGGCTACTGCAGTGAAGTTTATACCCATCATAATTATTCCCTCTTTAGGTCTTTACTTTGACCATCAAGTGATTTTCTGTTTGTAAATTGACACCACTTAGCATTAAAGATGATGAAGCAGTTTGGGTACTTTTAAACTTGCTTTAGTAGCCATTTCTCAGTTGCTGTGAAGTCTCTGTCTGGTTTCAGTTTTGATGAAGTTGAGGCAAAGAACAATTTGAGGGCTTTGAATTGAGTATGGTTGTTTTTTTGACTCTTTGAATTGAGTCTTTTGCAAACCATATGCCAGTGCTCCAAAGGCCTGTCTTGTGGCTGGTTAAAACAAAATAAGAACATCTATAAAAGGTCCCACTCTGAGAAATGTGTACTAATTTCAGGCAAAAATTTGTTTCATTTGGTGTTTATGAATTGCACTTTTAAAACTTTGCCTAGAGGTAGGGAGGAGTGTTTCAAAAATCAGATGTTAAAGTAAAATGGCTATAAAAACATGTGATCTTCCATTTTACTGTATTTCTTCTTCTGAATAAGTAATGCTCTAATAAAAATTAAAGAGCAAGTTGCATTTCGAAGATCAGGTCATCGTAATTCATTGACATTAGGCCACATAACTGAATAATGTCTTACTTCAGTGAAATACATCAAATGAGATCAACAATTATGACTCATAAACATGCCTCGCAGGCATAAAACAGCAGGGAATTAGCATGTGAGGCTGATAAATATGCATGTAAATAAGCTCCCAAAGGAATAACATGGGTTTGATTGATAGGTTTAGAATTGGAACATATGTAAACCCCTTTATTCCTCATTCTGGTGTAGCTAAGTAAAGATGCGTTTTACTTGTTAAAAGTTTCAATAACTTTGTAAATCTTAATGCCACATCTGCTTTTGTGTGTGCAGGCACGTGTGAGTGTCACTTGAGAGATTGATTGAATTGTCTACAGGGTAGATGCCCTCACACTAAGACTGTCGTGTTTGCGTATGGATATTGGAGCGGTTGTGTGTGTGCGTGCCCATGTGTACGTGGATTTGGGCACTGTGGGGTAGGGGGTGTTGAGCAAAAGATTGTTTTGGGGGTTGTTTTACTCACAATTTACAGATCTTGAAGTTTGGTTCTCAAATAGAAAACTGAGTTGTGAGTTCTGGTATATGCACCAGTACATTTATTTTTGCAAATACATTCTGCATTGAAGGTAATTACTATTTATATTTCAGAAAGTCCCACAAGTGCTACTACATTTAAGAGTCTGGCAGTGATTCTTTACAAACTTCCAATATTTTTGGCATCTTACAGCTTGAGCTCTTATCTACAACTTCAAAGTACCTATCACAGCAGTATCTCTGTGTTGATCCACATAAGTGTTTATGCTGTGCAGAGATTTACACCCCTGTTGTTAGAAAGTATAACATACATTGTGTTTATAAAACATTAATACTTTGCTTTGCCAAATACAGACCAATTGGTTGCCATTGTCATGTGGCCTGGTGTACATCTGCTTTATTACCATTCCCTGCTATTAGGCAATAAAAACTTTTCCAACTGATGCACACTTACTGATGTTGCATCAAGCTGTAATTATGCTAAAGTGATCTTAGACCAGTGGCAGGCAAGATGCAAAACCATTTTCAATAGTATAGTGTGTGTATTGACTGTAGATTTTGGTTCTGGGTGGTTTATAGCTAAAATAGTCATTCAGAGAAATTGGAGCTGGGGCTCGTATCAGAGATCACAGTTGTTCACATGTGAAAACCTCAGTTCTGTCAAAGCTACCTTTTGCTTAGAGATACCTTTCTGTGGAGATAAAGCTTCAGCAAAACTGCTTCCTTCTGTTTAGATTTACAGGGTAGCAGAGAATACATTTCCCAGTTAAGATCAGTAAATTCAGGAGCTACCGCTTAGTTCTGAGAGCCGGCTCTTTTTGCTGCTGAAAAATAAATAAACTTGTAGCACTCAGAGACATCACATCAAATCTCACGTGGCTTCTCATGAAGCAATTTATAGCTACCTTGTATAATTTGTATAGAAATGTTAAGCTGATCCCTGCTCCAACAGCATCAACTGCTTAACCCAGAATGTAACAGCCTGTGACACCAAGAAAAAGCAAACCCTGTGTACAGTCTGGGGGAGGGGACTTTTCATAACGGAGCTCAATAAGCAGATTGCTATCAGGAACTCTGATAGGCCATGTTTCTAGCTGCATAGCACTGTCCCTTTTCAGAGACGATGCCTAGATATCTCTTGAGCCAACAGAAATACAAAATAAACCACTTTTTTTTTTTTTCCTAACAATGTGCCTTTTTTTTTACACTCGGCCATGACAGGCTGTCACTCAGTTGCAACTCCCCACAAGAAATGTCCTTGAATGGTTCAAGAGAAGCCAGAAAATTGTTGTTAAGTATTTTTTTTCATTCACCTCTAGAATTTTCCACATTTTCTCCAACATGTGTGAAGCCACTGGGAAATATGGTTAAATGAGTTAAGCAGACATCACCCATCTGTGCATCTCGGGGAAAATAAAAACAGTGCTGTCCCTCCGAGAGCTTTCTTGGTACATAACCAAAATCGGAAGAACAACCACACTCTAAAGCTAAACCTAGGCAAGGCTGTTGCAGGAAAAAAGGGAGAGCACTTTGAAGGAACTGCTCCTTCTGGCTTACCCCAGTCTCACTGGTGTGTAACCCTTGCAGAATGTAAGGTGATCCTAAAACCTGTGCTCCTCCCAAATGCCTGAAGGCTACTGGACAGCCAAGAAAACATGACTACACATCGTATTTGCTTCAGACAGTGCTAAAAACCTGGCATTCAGTCTCAGCTCTGAATTTCAGTCCTCTCACAAGCCAAAACAATCACGTTGCAGCCTCCCCCGTTTGTATAAATGTTTTATAATTTTAGATAGAAGGCATCACAAGAACCCTACTTTTGCTCAAGTCTTGATTTACCCTTTAATATTGTTCACTGCAGCTCTTTCTACTACTCAAGTGATTTGCAATTTGTATCTCTCAAACAGTTCCCACTTGGATTTCTCATGCACTGAAAAGTCAGATGCCTGACATTACTGTGTAAAGTTAAGTGCTCAGGGTTAATGAGTGGCATTAAATTTTATGAGGTCATGTCCAGTAGATGTTAAAAGAAGCTTAAGGGAACTTTATCACTGATAGAAATTAACGGTTGGCACAAAAGAATGCCTGAGGGAGTTCAGTTCTAAGCAAAAATAAAATCGGTGGTATAAAAACTAAAATATAGAGTGATTGTGATTAATGTAAACATTTTTGTTAGGTAATTGGTTACTTGTTGCAGTAAAAGAAATGAGACCCCACAGTCTGAAAGAATATTATTGTATTTAGAAAGCAATTAATGTTTCTAGTCAAATAAAAAAAATCTACATCACCTACAATATTTATATTCTTTCAGTAAACATATAACCTTTGGGGCTATATTTATCAAATAGTCAAGCCTCCACTTATTTACATTAGTTTTTTCTTTGGGCAAAATATGTTTTCCCTAGTGGAGTATGTTATTTTGTTTCATTAAACCTTTATTTCTACTCACATGCATTGCCTATATTACAGACCAAATGAGTAAATTCTGTGTACTTAAGTAATCTAAGGTTTGTGGTTTTGGGTGACTGATGGATGGCATGAAAATTCTGTTTCAAAAAGAAAATGGCTACATTAACTTATGGATAGATTTGTTTTGCATAATTATGTGGGGAACCATTTGGTAATTACACCAGTATTCACATGCTGCAATTTTCGTCGTCTTTATTCACTGTCATTCCAATGGCAGGCAATGGAAGCCTTGTTCAGACGTAGATATTCTTTCTTGCTCTGTCTTGCAACCTGCAGTCACAGCATAGAGTGCTTTCTCAAATAATGCCTGTACCTGAGTAGGACAGCTACTGTATGGAATTTCACTCCCATAGTGTGCAAGAAAATTCAGCACCTCCTCCAGGGTCTGTAGCATCACGCTATGGATGTGCCGAATGACCTGGTGCAGACCCATTCCTTACACATCACTTGAGCTCTGTCCCATCTGGATGCAGTTTTGGGTGGAACGGTGTGAAGCCTGCTGAGAATGAAGAGCTCTGCTATGGAAGAGCCAAAGTCCCTGGTTCAAACCTTTTTTTCCTCTCCAGTTTGACAGAGAGGCACCATGCTTGTCATAAAGCAAATCACAGCCGTGTCCTAAACTGAGGTGAAATGGAAGGAATAAGGAAAATGTTTTAGAATTTGTAGACCCTCGGGACTGTTCTGTTGATCTCCAGATGGTTATTTTTGAGTTTTAATATGAATTGCATATGTGAAATGTCTTCTCACATTTTCCTTAGGTGGTATTTGGTCAAAAAATGCAAAATCAAAAAGCTGAATTTCTCCAGTGTTGGGTGAAATTTTGTCTTGCACACAGACTGTTTTCTTTTTGGCTAAAAGATTTTTTGTTTTAGAGAACTGAGGTAGCTGTTGGGAAGAATTGACTACTACTAAATAATTTTTCGTGTTATTGTTTAAGTTAAATCATCAAACTTTTGGAAAACTTCACTATAATCATTAGGCACAAAAAAATCTAGTCATACTTGTCTTATTTGCATTTTAGAAGTTTCATATTTCTTATGTCTTCAAGTGCTTTGTACTTTCACCCTTAGTTCCATTCTGAAGTGCCACTAGGGATTGACACTACTCATCCTCCACACAGGAGGGCAAGGGTGGGGAAGAGAAATCTGTCCCATGATGGATTACATACTTTTTGGCAAAAATGTTTTGTGGGGAGTTTTTTTTTTTCCTCAATATCTACAACAAAGTGATAGTTGTTTGACAAAGCACCTTGCACTGTAGTAAATAGAAGTGTTTTGTCATTCTTGCTGTCAATTTGATATATTTTTATATTCTGATGTAGCTGTGGACTTTCATCTCTTAGACATCTAGAGTTTACTGCTAGTGCATATATACCTTTGCTCTTCAAATTTTTCTATATCTGTCACTCACAACATGCATCTGCTTTTGCACCAGCGAAGTGCACAGTTGGTACTCTCCAAATTGCCTAAAGGTTGATTTACAAGAATTTTGATTAAAAATCTAGTGTTTTCATTATGCTTTGGCATATTTCAATTTGGCAATTTAAAAGCTCTAGCTCAGTACTTCTTTTATACTGTTTGGTGACATGTTTTTTCTTTGGAGAAATTTATAGAAAATGTAGGGTACTGCTTCATTTTAGGTTCTCTTGGTTATGGGTCTTCTGGATGCACAATGGATTCCAAGAATTAACAGCCTTAATTAGACAGCCTCAGTGGTAGTCCAGGGCTTTCTGGCTTCATCTTGTAAAACCAGGCTAGGCAGCTGTAGGCTCAGTTGTGCCTTCCTGGTGCACATTACTCTTTGATTAGGTTAAGGGCTGTTCCATCAGCAGCAGTAACACCCTTCAAGGGTTGAGTGTTTGAGTCTTCGTGACAGTGTTGGTTGTCTTCAGGTTTTGGGTTTTTTTCTCAGATGCCTTGCCAGGTTATCAGGTACTAGTACTGCTGTAAGGTGAAGGTAACATGATTTTTATTTATTTGTTTTTAACTGTGTGTTTCTGAATTGTGCTACCTCTAGACTCTGCTGCTATTGGAACAGATCTTAAGTTTTACTCCGATAATTTTAAATGTGTTACTTATTTACATTATTAAAAACATGTTTACTGCACTGATGTGAGCAGGATCCTATTTCTGACTTAATCTATTATTCTGCAATTTATGTTAATATAAATCCAAAGTAGCCTTTTGGACCAACAGATCTGTCTGCTTACAGCAGTGCTAAGAGGAGTTGTGGTAGGGAAGATGGAGGCTGCATCTGGAAGGACCTGGCAGAGCTGAGCTGGGGTGACAGGGATGCTGTGGGAGCCCAGGAGCCTCTCCCTGACCCTGGACCTTTTAGAGACAGGCAGCTTCCCACATTCCTTCATGCAGGACTTTCTTCACCTCTTACTATGTGCTTTTAAAACCATCACATTTAAAGAAAGCCCAGGGGTTGCCCAGTCTTGCATCTCAGTGACAACTTCCTTACTTGAAGTTTCTTCTCTGTTTCCTCTTCCTTGTTGCCAAACCCTGTGGTTCTGCTGCTGCCTCTCAGGGGTAGTGCCAGCCCTTCCACTGGATTCCAAAGAGCTCCTCTGCCTTTTAGCTTCTCATGTGCTCAATTTTCTGTGTTTTCATTTATTCTTTCATTCATTTATTATTCCAAAATTATTTTTTTTTCTTTCTGGTTGCCTCTTAGCCATAAATGCTGCCTGTGTTCCCACCCCAGACAAGCAAGTAGCCAAGTACACACACGGCAGCACAGTAGCCACATGGATGCTTTGATTTCAGGCTGTCCCTCTTTGCATGCATGTGCTGGGTGAAGGAAAGTGGTATCGTTTTCACAGTGTTTGTAAACACATTTGCACTCCAGAAAGAAGGTCCAGGAGAGCACATTTTGCTTTCAGGAGCCTTTCACATCCATCAGCAATGCTGTAAGTCATCAGCCTGCTGCAGCAGCATCCTTTGATAAGAAACAGCAAAGAAGCAAAGCTCTTTTTAACTCCTGGTTCTGGTTATCATGAGACCATCTTCCCAACTTGAGGTGAGGCTGCATATCACTGCCACATGGCTCCCTGGCCAGGCTAGCTTTTCTCCTGATAAACCTGTTATTCTCTGTTGAAAATCAGCTAGCTCTTTGTTGAAAGGGCAGTTATATTTCAATAAAAGCATTTAATTCTTTCTTGTTATCATTTAATCTCAGAAATACAACAGAATGCTAGAAAACTCCTGATTAATTTTTGTGGTTCTTTTTTTTTTTTCCTAAGCTCCATGGAATATGCATTACTGCTTTAGCATATGAAAATTAGACTATACATCCATATGATTTATTATCCCAAACAGAAGGATTGCAACAATCCATAAGATAGAAATGTGGTTAAAAATGGGATGTAATTGAAGTAAGTTAAAGGACGATAGTGGCCTTCAAAGATGTAAAGAGATGGTCTGTTTTTCTTATTGTCAGTGTAAATGCTCTCTGGAGACCACCTTTTTATAGTGATTGTGCATGTCTAAGATTAAGCAAAGCTGCATGACCAGTGCTATCTCAGGAGGATGCTGAGTCATTAACTCATGTTTATTGCCTTTTGCCATCTTTAGTTTATTGCGATTTATAGCTCAAAGGCCTTTTAGGCTGTTTATAAGTTAAAATTAGCTAAATTCTTCTGGATGCAAGTATAAGTCACTCAGCATTTGTATATCATCAGGGTGTAAATTCCTAGCAATGGTGCCAGGCAGCTTCTAAGATTTTTTTTTCTCTTTCTGTGCGAAGTCTAGTTATGCTGCTTGTCCCTAGTTAAGCTGGATTATTATATCTCCTTTTACTAATTTTGCCAATTTGTGATTTTGAAAATTGTGTGCGCTCTTAAAAGAATTTACTCAAGTTAGAGATTATATTATTTATTAAGTATACAGTTTCCACTTCAGTCAGACTACACCAAAATGTCTGTATCTTATCCTGGAGTCTTGTGAGTCACATTTGGTGGGATGACCTAGGAATTTGTGTAGGTTACACATGATAAATGATCAGCCAGGCTGTGTAGCTGATACAGGCTCTAGTACTGAGCATATGAACAGAAGTGGACATAGTATGCTGTGGACCAAAGACAGGTACACTGGGAGAAATAAGTGAAAAACTCTTAGAAGAACCACCTTTTACCTTACCCTGTGGATTTTTTTGTTCTACAAGTCGTATTGCTGCTCGTAGCAAATTCAGTTCAGGCATTACTGGGCTAAATGTGTATCGACTTCAGTGGAGTCACATTTGCTTATATAAGCTAGTATTGTGTGCTTCCCACTAAATGGGAAGCCAAACTATTTTCCCATGTACATGCATTTTCTGAAGTGTTTAAATCACTATTTGCATCACAGTTAAACTTCTTTCCTTGCCATCATGCCTAGAGAGATTATATTAAAACACATCTGGATATAAAGTATTTGGGATTTTGGTAACTTGCAATCACCTGGGAATTCTTCGGAAGCGTTCATATGAATTAGTTCAGCACCCTTCGAGTAAAATTTCTTACTCTGTGTATTATATTGGTTTTAGTTTAGAGTACAGTGTATAGCTCAGTCTATTTTTGTAAATGCAGAGGCTTCAACAGGAAAAGAAATATTATAAATAAGTCCCTTGAATGTACTTATTGTTGAATTTATTTTAAATTGAGCTGCATGGGACTACATTTCTTAAACACTGATGCTACGTTCTAATTTCAGAATCAGTCATCTAGACCCTTGTATATCTTTTCCCATCCATACTTTTTCACACATACATTTTACATGGGGAACGGTGGCATGTTAATTTACAGACTAACCTAATGACAGGGTTGGTGTTTAGATTTGTGAACACTCAGAAGCAGTTTCACTTAAAATGGAAACCCTCTTACTTTCATGTGTCCTGATTTAAAAAGAAGTGCATAGACAAAATTGTTTCAAACGGAGATGTTGCCTGGAGAATGCACTGAGTTTACTCATATATGCATATACACATACGCAACTGATTTTATAAGCAAAGATCATGGAAGGTGCCACTTGATTGTCATAAGTCAGCAATCCAAAAGACAGGGTTTGAGCAACATGCAGTACAAGATATTATCTCCAGAAGTTTTTTTTTCCTAAACGGAAACCAGTGTGTCTGCCTATCATAGTGTTGAAACAGCTTTCAGCAGGGCTGAAAAAAACAGGCTTTGATTTTGCACCTTGGTGCCAGTGTTCCTTACCTACTTCCAAATGTGACCAGCTTTCGCTATCACAAGCTTGGCATCCCTGTGGGTTCTATATTGTGCTTTGCAATTATATTCCTTTAATAATTCAAATAAGCTTAAAGGGGAAAAAAGACTGTTAATGCTTAATGTATTTTTTCATGTCAATACTGAAGATTAAACAAAATATTTCAGCCTAAGACTTTTATACTTCAAATGGCAAGTTCATTAGTTCATTTCACAATTCATTATCTTCATGTATCAGTAATTATCATAGTGTATAGGTTTTTATTTCATTCGCGGCAGAATATAATATTTTAGGGCAGAGCTGATAAAACTAAAATGCTATCAGAAATCTGTGCTGCATGCATTTGAAGTGTGCTTCTAATGCTAAATGAACTTGAAGTGAGGGATAGAGAGCCAGGTTTCTACGTAAAAGATTGCTCACCCAAAAGTTGCGTCGTGTTTATTTCAGAAAACCGAACTTGCTCAGAGCGAAACCTTCTCCAACTTTCCGGCCTAATAATTATTTAATAAATATCAGAAGTGCGGCGCACTTAATTCTTTAGCCGAAGGTGCAATTTACAGTTGCTGTACGCTGCTCCGAGCGCGCTCCATTTAATCACTTGAAAGGATCACTTGAAAGCCTTGGCTGCGCGGGGGTTGCGCTCTGTGGAGCCGGACTGGGGCTGGGGCCGGGCGGGGGCTGCGCTCTGTGGGGCCGG